>NC_088243.1:59170037-59182537 GCF_036934945.1 Oncorhynchus masou masou | reverse complement strand
TATATTTCATCATCCTCCACTGTCTCACCCAGTCTGTTTGCCTTACAGACCTAATGATTGGTTGAGCAGCTATAGGTTTTGAGAGCAGACAGTATTATTCCTATCTGCTGCTGGCTGCCGGCTGGTTGCGCTGAATGTGAACGTTAGCATTAATCCATCTTAGCGGTGGTGTGTGCTGCTTCACGGTCTTCTCCGGATCCTACTGGCCACGGCACCTTTGAACCTAAGCAATTAGCTAGCGCTAATGCCTGTTCCATGCGTGTGTGTGTGTGTGTGTGTGTGTGTGTGTGTGTGTGTGTGTGTGTGTGTGTGTGTGTGTGTGTGTGTGTGTGTGTGTGTGAATATTTGTGTATATGTTTAAGAATATGTGTGTTTGGCGCCCTGCTGTGTGTTCACATTCACCTATGCTGAACCAATCCAGTCTGACCATGGAACTCCGATTTGTAGGGAGCTGTACACCTACCTGTATATGATATGTACATTATCAACAATCCCACAGTTCCCCAGGCATGAAGAGCCATGTTGGAGACTTGTGGTCGGCAGGTGCCATTGATCCACACGGTAAACCAGCTCAGTGCACATCAGACCATTAGCTCAGCCATAGAGAGATTATGACTAAACACACTATTCCCAGTCATTCACACCTCGTTTCACTTTCTGATCATTACCCTTTAGCGAAGCAGGAGAGCTGGCCCATAGAAGTTGCATTGAGCTGGGGAGATTATGCAGTGTGTGTCTGAGTAAAACAACTCTCCCCGTCCATACAACTGTTCTGTAGGCTATAGGGGGATGTCGACCCTCCTCAGCACCAGCTACAGCTAACCACAGATTTCTATCTGTTCACTCCCACTTCAGTAGGTGAGTGAGGTTTGTTGATATAGTATTTATTCAGAGGTCCTGACACTCCTCAGTGAGAGAGGTGTTTTAAATGTGAAGGAGGAGACGACAACCTTTTGATATGTACTGTTTAAGTACCTCTCCTCCCACACCGCCCATACAACAACAGCATGTGATCGAGCACCACTTCTTCTGTGTTCTAGTCGTGAGCCTGTGGTTCGATTCGGTCTTTTATTGGTATTTAATTTCTACATTTTGTTTGATTCCTTTGATTTGGCTTCTGTGTGTACTGTAGAGTGCTAACAGAGTTATACGCAGTACTTTTTCTGAATGGCTGTGTGTGTGTGTGACAGAGTGTGTAAGTGTGTGTGTGTATCGGGTTGCACTTAGCACTGATATACAGTACCATACACTCTCCTCGCACTCTGCCACAGTGAATGAGAGGAGGAGAGGGGGAGGAGGAGGGGGGACACAGCCGATGGCGAGAGCCACCAGATGATAGCCGTTAGTGTGTTCTGCTCTCCCGGGCCCGGTCCAGACCTCAGGACGGGCACAGCAAATGCATCCATCCTCATGACCTACTGAGAGGTGGATACATCAACACATTTGTTTGGCCACAAATAGACGTTCTACATTGATTTTCTCGCTCGCTCTCTTTTTGCCATGGTGTATTTCCAAGATGGCTTCCAGCCTCTGACTTACATGAATTTTGACTTCCATTAGAAGACCATATGTAGAATAAAGAGGTGGTTTCTGAGGTGAAATAAAGGACTGTTTTGAAAATGTAAGCTATTTGTTATAGTATTGGTTAGTATTTGACAGCCAGACAGCATCTTTTAGAGACCTGATGGCACCTAAACCCCTTTCAGTCATACACTTCACTGTGACTTTAATATCAGCAGCATATGATTTGGGCGTATGATATCCAAATATATAGATTATACTTTATTGTCTGACTTTATTGAGTGACTGACTATGGGCTGGTTTCTCGGACAACAACGATTTAGCCAGATCCTGGCCTTAAAAGCGATTTCAATGGAGATTTTATATTGAGCGCTTTTCTAGTCCATTATTAGGCTTAATCTGACACCAGGAAACTCTCCCTTTGTGTAATATAAACACAATCCTATTGCTGCGTGCTGTCAGAGGTTTCTCATCAGGAGCAGAGGAATCAGAGTGACTCCCAGAGTGACTCCCAGAGTGGCTCCCAGGACGCCAACCCTCTTATGTCTTCCTGGAAACGGAGATTAAGCCACAATCCAATTCAGCTGGTATTCATGTCATGTTTTTACTACAAGGTTGCTCTGGGACACAGAAAGGCAGATGGTAGTAGAAAACTAAAAGGATGTTGCATTTAGTGCTTTTTGACGCACTGAACTAAATATTGATCCACGTATTGGCTTGACAGTCACACACACACACACACACACACACACACACACACACACACACACACACACACACACACACACACACACACACACACACTGTTCTCACGCAAACACACACACACACACTCCTGTTCTCACACATACAGACACACGTGATTTATCAAGTAGGTCAAGCTTTGACATTTGATCAATACTCAATAGAGAGAGACAGAGATACAGAAAGAGCGAGAGAGACAGAGAGAGAGAGACAGAAAGAGCGAACGAGAGAGAGAGAGAGAGAGAGAGAGAGAGAGAGAGAGAGAGGGGGAGGGAGGGAGGGACGGACGGACGGGGACAGGGACAGAGAGACACAGACGGAGACACAGACACAGAGAGACAGAGACACAGACACAGACGGAGACACAGACACAGAGAGAGAGACACAGACACAGAGAGAGAGACACAGACACAGAGAGAGAGACACAGACAGAGAGAGAGAGACAGGGAGAGAGAGACAGAGAGACGCAGACACAGACACAGAGAGACAGACAGAGAGAGAGAGAGAGACAGACAGAGAGAGAGACACAGCCAGAGACAGAGACACAGAGAGAGAGAGACAAACAGAGACACAGACAGAGAGAGACACAGACAGAGACAGAGACAGAGAGAGAGGTTCTGCTCACTCTATCCTTACTAGTCTCTCTCACTACAGTATTTCTCGTCTCAATAAAGATTAGTCAAAGCTAGTTGTTTTTTTACTTATTTCTTCAGATATCCATAAAAACCTTGGATCTGTTGCTAGCAGCTTAGCTCTGCACTTCAGTCCTTCTCTGTTCTGCCCTTTCATTGCTCTCTCACAGCCCTCCATAATGCGCGCCCACACAGCTGTGCACAGTGTCACTCACGCTCTTCCATTGTGGATTCTTGTGTGGGCGCGCACTTGTGTGTGTGTTTGACGACGGCTGTTTCAGGAAGCGTGCTCACTCGGAGGAAGAGGCGGGGTTGTAAACAGAAACACCACCCAGGGCCTCTTTGATGGGCCATGACTCACAGAGGTGTGATGGGTGGAGTGTAATTGTGTGTGGGTGCAGGCATGAGTGTGTGTGTGTGTGTGTGTGTGTGTGTGTGTGTGTGTGTGTGTGTGTGTGTGTGTGTGTGTGTGTGTGTGTGTGTGTGTGTGTGTGTGTGTGTGTGTGTGTGTGTGTGTGTGTGTGTGTGTGTGTGTGTGTGTGCGCGTGCGTGCTGTGTGTGTGTGTGGGCATCGATGTGTGAGTGCGTCCTTATGAGAGAGGGTAAGGTGTCGCCCTACAGGTTCCGCCTGGGGTATATGTGGTGTTCATGGCTTCAGGGCCAGCAGCAGAGTGGGAGCATGTTATAGCTGTACAGTAGGATAGTCACGCAATGTGTTACTGTTACAGTGGTTGACCCTGGGTTTATTTTACACCCCACGTTCTCTATTGTTCAGTTGACGTTATGATTAAACGAGTGCAGTTGGCTCTGACACCTGTGGTGACCTCTATCCTTCAAACTTAACAAAGCAGAGTGGGAGACTGAGGGCGTGGGCCACGCTGTAATCAAAGCAGCTCACCCTCTGTTTGCTCTCTCTTGATGAGCAACTGTAACGACATGGCTGAACCCCTCTGACTGAGAGAGTCCCTCTAGATTCATAGTCCCTTATATGCAGTGTAGATTGACTTCCCTGTGGAAAAGCGTGTGCACTGCCCATGACCATTCTGTGTAATCGGCAGCATTAGTGGGAATGGTTTGGTCCTGTCCACTGCATCGTACGGCCTCTGTGGTAATGGAATGAGGCTGGGGACGTTTTAGCACACACTGTCCCTCGCCATAGGAAAACACGAGCAGGCATTCCTTTTTTAAAGGACATTTGTTATATATTCTTTGGTGTTTATATTAGAGATGGCAGTTGTGTACAATAATGACTATTACTTTGCTCTGACTTGATATTATTTGATATTCAGACAGTGATTGATATTCACATTCAGTGACTGAGCTGTGAATATCCATAAAAAGATGTCTTCTCTCCCAAAGGATCTCATACAGTAGTTAACTTGTGCTCCTCATTCTGACGGCATTGACAACTTAAAGGAGGAATATGATGTATTTTGAGGGTTACTTTAAGTCGTTTCTACACTTTTCCGGTGATGAATCTCCTGACGAGAGTTAGGGAGGATTGGTACCGGGAGATCATGTGACTCCAGGGAGCTACTTTACTCCTATTGGATAGAGTTGTGGAGAGAGAGGGAGAAACAGAGGATCAAAGACCCAGAATAAAATATGCAAGCTCATTCGCTCTCTGCTTCAAAGAAAACCTCAAGTTCACCTCAGCTCACTGTCGCCAAGGTGACCCAACACAACCAAAATAAAACTACGCAAAAATCATGAGACATCGCCAAACTATAAATACTGCATCCCGACAGACAATGGCATTCAACCACTTGTATTTCCACAATGAGCACAAGCTATTTTAGTCATGTGTACCTGCGGCTACAGACCTAACTCTTTGCTTAATTCTGATTCTAATTTGAGAGATTAACGATTTCCAGCCAGATCATGCAAAATGCTTGGACTCCCTTCCTGTTTGATGGAATTGCGAGGCACCACTTGTAAATTGCTCATGCCCACTCCTCAGGTCTTCCCCTGGCCCCTGTCAACTATCATTTTTATTGCTGCTGATGAGATCCTGAGACAAGCCCCCCCCCCCATCGTACCTGCATCAGTGGAGCTCAACCCATTGCAGATGAGATGAGAGAGGGAGAGAAAAAGCAGAGTGCATTAGTACATGTGCTTAGTGAGCAGTGTGAAGTTGGACCCTGGTCTACAGCATGAAGTGACCGGCACCCGGCAGTGCAGGCTGTCTGTGAAGAGGGTGAGTGTTCTTCACGAGGGCCACTTCACAACACTCTCACTTCTCACAGATAAAGATGGAGAGGAGGGGTGGGGAGTCCACTGTGCACTGAGAGATCCCTTATCAGGGCCTCAAAAGAGCAATACGATCTTCAAGATACAATTTATAAAACTGGTTGATTGGACAGTCCATTTATAAATGGGAAACAATTCATTTGTCATATTTTTTATTTTTTTTAGATGTTGCAGAAGGATCTGAGCAAGATGGAAGTTGTTTTCCCCCCAACTGCTTGTCTCTGGAGCATGAAAAGAGGTCAGGTTTCAGAACAGGTGCATTAACACTCCTCAGTGTCTTTTGTCTACCCAAAACACAGGGAAAGTTTCAAATGTGTTGCTTTCTTCTGTTTTCTCTTCTGCTGTTTTAGTGCTAGTCATGAAACCAGCATCTTGGGTTGAGGATTTAGGTGGAAGTTGTTGGCGGTGGTCTCCACTAAGACAAAGGCATATAGGCCTAGTTTCTGGAGAAAAATAGGATAGTGGCGATCAATTGGTGTGCTAATGGACCCGCGAGTCACTTTACACTGTACTGTGGTTTATTAGGATCCCCAGTAGCCGACGCCAATGACGACAGCTACTCTTACTGGGGTTTATTAGGATCCCCAGTAGCCGACGCCAATGACGACAGCTACTCTTACTGGGGTTTATTAGGATCCCCAGTAGCCGACGCCAATGACGACAGCTACTCTTACTGGGGTTTATTAGGATCCCCAGTAGCCGACGCCAATGACGACAGCTACTCTTACTGGGGTTTATTAGGATCCCCAGTAGCCGAGGCCAATGACGACAGCTACTCTTACTGGGGTTTATTAGGATCCCCAGTAGCCGACGCCAATGACGACAGCTACTCTTACTGGGGTGTATTAGGATCCCCAGTAGCCGACGCCAATGACGACAGCTACTCTTACTGGGGTTTATTAGGATCCCCAGTAGCCGACGCCAATGACGACAGCTACTCTTACTGGGGTTTGACAGGTGCTCAACAAGAGAGACACACGTTAGCTGTAGCTATTAACTAAAGTCAACCTCTATGTTGTCTTCAGTTTAGTCTGGGTGCCCTTGTACAGAGTCGAGCTAAATGCTTGTGTAAAGGCTAATTATTGCTCACCTTTGAAATGCTTTCCTGTATGGCAGAGCAGCCTCTTTGTGTGAGCCATGGACACAACCTCCTCGTTTTATTTCTGTCTGTCACGACTTCTGCCAAAGTCGTTGCCTCTCCTTGTTTGGGCGGTGCTCGGCGTTCGACGTCACCGGTCTTCTAGGCATCATTGATCCTTTTTTCATTTTCCATTGGTTTTGTCTTGTCTTCCAACACACCTGTTTTCAATCCCATTCATTACCTGTTGCGTATTTAACCCTCTGTTTCCCCTCATGTCTTTGACAGAGATTGTTTTATTGTCAGTGTAGTGTGATTGTTGGTATAGGTGCGCGTCGGGTCCTCGTACCCATGTTTGTTTTTAGACATTTAGTGTTATGGAGCATACTCCGTGGACTTTATTAAAAGACTCCATTTTACACTCCATTTGACTCTCCTGCGCCTGACTTCCCTGCCACCTATTACACATATGCATGACACTGTCCTTCTAAAAAGACCGAAAAGGGTTTTGTGTCCCCCTTTATTTCTCACTGCAGTGAGTTGGTCCCACAGGAGAAGAGAGAGGGGCCTTATTCATGTGTTTGTGTCCCCCTTTATTTCTCACTGCAGTGAGTTGGTCCCACAGGAGAAGAGAGAGGGGCCTTATTCATGTGTTTGTGCGTTTGTGTGCACATGTGCGTGCGTGCCTGTATGTGTGTGTGTTCCTTGAGTGTGTGCACATGTATGTGGGTGCCTGTATGTGTGTGTGTGTGTTCCTTGAGTGTGTGCACATGCGCGTGTCGGCAGGTGTGCCTATCGTGCTCCGGTTGGAGGGTTAGCTGGTAGGAGGCGGGAGAGAGTGTGCTCATTGGCAACAGAACCAGGAACATGTTGACAGTTTAGGTCGGAAATATACATACATTCAGGTTGGAGTCATTAAAACTTGTTTTTCAACCTCTCCACAAACTTCTTGTTAACAAACTACTGTTTTGGTAAGTCGGTTATAGGACATCTACTAATTTTTCCAACAATTGTTTACAGACAGATTATTTCACTTATAACTCCCTGTATCACAATTCCAATGGGTCAGAATTTTACATACACTAGATTGGCTGTGCCTATAAACAGCTTGGAAAATTCCAGAAAATGATGTCATGGCTTTAGAAGCTTCTGATAGGCTAATTGACATCATTTGAGTCAATTGGAGGTGTACCTGTGGATGTATTTCAAGGCCTACCTTCAAAGTGCCTCTTTCCTTGACATCATGGGAAAATCAAAAGAAATCAGCCAAGGCCTCATAAAATAATTGTAGACCTCCACAAGTCTGGTTCATCCTTGGGAGCAATTTCCAAACACCTGAAGGTACCACGTTCCTCTGTACAAACAATAGTACACAAGTATAAACACCATGGGACCACGCAGCCGTCATACCGCTCAGGAAGGAGACGCGTTCTGTCTCCTAGAGAAGAAAGTACTTTGGTGCAAAAAGTGTAAATCAATCCCAGAACAACAGCAAAGGACCTTGTGAAGATGCTGAAGGAAACAGGTACAAAAGTATCTATATCCACAGTAAAATAAGTCCTATATCGACATAACCTGAAAGGCCGCTCAGCAAGGAAGAATTCACCATAAAAAAAGCCAAACTGCACATGGGGACAAAGATCGTACTTTTTGGAGAAATGTGGTCTGATGAAACAGAAATATAACTGTTTGGCCATAATGACAATTGTTATGTTTGGAGGAAAAAGGGGGAGGTTTGCAAGCCGAAGTACACCATCCCAACCGTGAAGCACGGGGGTGGCAGCATCATGTTGTGGGGGTGCTTTGCTGCAGGAGGGACTGATGCACTTCACAAAATAGATGACATCATGAGGGAGGAAAATTATGTGGATATATTGAAGACATCTCAAGACAAATCTCAAGACATCAGTCAAGAAGTTAAAGCTTGGTTGCAAATGGGTCTTCCAAATGGACAATGACCACAAGCATACTTCCAAAGCTATGGCTTAAGGACAACAAACTCAAGGTATTGGAGTGGCCATCACAAAGCCCTGACCTCAATCCTATAGACAATTTGTGGGCAGAACTGAAAAGGCATGTGCAAGCAAGGAGGCCTACAAACCTGACTCACTTACACCAGCTGTCAGGAGGAATGGGCCAAAATTCACCCAACTTATTGTGGGAAGCTTGTGGAAGGCTAACCGAAACTTTTGACCCAAGTTAAACAATTTAAAGGCAATTCCACCAAATACTAATTGAGTGTATGTAAACTTCTGACCCACTGGGAATGTGACGAAAGAAAGAAAAGCTGAAATAAATCATTCTCTCTACTATTATTCTGACATTTCACATTCTTAAAATAAAGTGTGAATCCTAACTGACCTAAAACAGGGAATTTCTACTAGGATTAAATGTCAGGAATTGTGAAAAACGGAGTTTAAATGTTTTTGGCTAAGGTGTATGTAAACCTCAGACTTCAACTGTATATATTTCATTCATGTTTAACTTTTAATAGCTGAGCAGAGAGAGAGAGGAGAGAAGATGAGACTTTATGACTGAGCCAGTACACCTCTGAGGACTTTTAATAGCTGAGTAGAGAAGATGAGACTTTATCACTGAGCCAGTACACCACAGAGGACTTTTAATAGCTGAGCAGAGAGAGAGAGGAGAGAAGATGAGACTTTATCACTGAGCCAGTACACCACAGAGGACTTTTAATAGCTGAGCAGAGAGAGAGAGAGGAGAGAAGATGAGACTTTATCACTGATCCAGTACACCACAGAGGACTTTTAATAGCTGAGCAGAGAGAGAGAGAGGAGAGAAGATGAGACTTTATCACTGAGCCAGTACACCACTGAGGACTTTTAATAGCTGAGCAGAGAGAGAGAGAGGAGAGAAGATGAGACTTTATCACTGAGCCAGTACACCACAGAGGACTTTTAATAGCTGAGCAGAGAGAGAGAGGAGAGAAGATGAGACTTTATCACTGAGCCAGTACACCACTGAGGACTTTTAATAGCTGAGCAGAGAGAGGAGAGAAGATGAGACTTTATCACTGAGCCAGTACACCACAGAGGACTTTTAATAGCTGAGCAGAGAGAGAGAGAGAGAGAGAAGATGAGACTTTATCACTGAGCCAGTACACCACAGAGGACTTTTAATAGCTGAGCAGAGAGAGAGAGGAGAGAAGATGAGACTTTATCACTGAGCCAGTACACCACTGAGGACTTTTAATAGCTGAGCAGAGAGAGAGAGAGGAGAGAAGATGAGACTTTATCACTGAGCCAGTACACCACAGAGGACTTTTAATAGCTGAGCAGAGAGAGAGAGAGAGAAGATGAGACTTTATCACTGAGCCAGTACACCACTGAGGACTTTTAATAGCTGAGCAGAGAGAGGAGAGAAGATGAGACTTTATCACTGAGCCAGTACACCACAGAGGACTTTTAATAGCTGAGCAGAGAGAGAGAGAGAGAGAGAAGATGAGACTTTATCACTGAGCCAGTACACCACAGAGGACTTTTAATAGCTGAGCAGAGAGAGAGAGGAGAGAAGATGAGACTTTATCACTGATCCAGTACACCACAGAGGACTTTTAATAGCTGAGCAGAGAGAGAGAGAGGAGAGAAGATGAGACTTTATCACTGAGCCAGTACACCACAGAGGACTTTTAATAGCTGAGCAGAGAGAGAGAGAGGAGAGAAGATGAGACTTTATCACTGAGCCAGTACACCACAGAGGACTTTTAATAGCTGAGCAGAGAGAGAGAGAGGAGAGAAGATGAGACTTTATCACTGAGCCAGTACACCACTGAAGACTTTTAATAGCTGAGCAGAGAGAGAGAGAGGAGAGAAGATGAGACTTTATCACTGAGCCAGTACACCACAGAGGACTTTTAATAGCTGAGCAGAGAGAGAGAGAGGAGAGAAGATGAGACTTTATCACTGAGCCAGTACACCACTGAGGACTTTTAATAGCTGAGCAGAGAGAGAGAGAGGAGAGAAGATGAGACTTTATCACTGAGCCAGTACACCACAGAGGACTTTTAATAGCTGAGCAGAGAGAGAGAGAAAGATGAGACTTTATCACTGAGCCAGTACACCACAGAGGACTTTTAATAGCTGAGCAGAGAGAGAGAGGAGAGAAGATGAGACTTTATCACTGAGCCAGTACACCACTGAGGACTTTTAATAGCTGAGCAGAGAGAGAGAGAGAGAGAAGATGAGACTTTATCACTGAGCCAGTACACCACAGAGGACTTTTAATAGCTGAGCAGAGAGAGAGAGGAGAGAAGATGAGACTTTATCACTGAGCCAGTACACCACAGAGGACTTTTAATAGCTGAGCAGAGAGAGAGAGGAGAGAAGATGAGACTTTATCACTGAGCCAGTACACCACTGAGGACTTTTAATAGCTGAGCAGAGAGAGAGAGAGGAGAGAAGATGAGACTTTATCACTGAGCCAGTACACCACAGAGGACTTTTAATAGCTGAGCAGAGAGAGAGAGAGGAGAGAAGATGAGACTTTATCACTGAGCCAGTACACCACAGAGGACTTTTAATAGCTGAGCAGAGAGAGAGAGGGAGAGAAGATGAGACTTTATCACTGAGCCAGTACACCACAGAGGACTTTTAATAGCTGAGCAGAGAGAGAGAGAGGAGAGAAGATGAGACTTTATCACTGATCCAGTACACCACAGAGGACTTTTAATAGCTGAGCAGAGAGAGAGAGAGGAGAGAAGATGAGACTTTATCACTGAGCCAGTACACCACAGAGGACTTTTAATAGCTGAGCAGAGAGAGAGAGAGAGAGAAGATGAGACTTTATCACTGATCCAGTACACCACAGAGGACTTTTAATAGTTGAGCAGAGAGAGAGAGAGGAGAGAAGATGAGACTTTATCACTGAGCCAGTACACCACAGAGGACTTTTAATAGCTGAGCAGAGAGAGAGAGAGAGGAGAGAAGATGAGACTTTATCACTGAGCCAGTACACCACAGAGGACTTTTAATAGCTGAGCAGAGAGAGAGAGAGGAGAGAAGATGAGACTTTATCACTGAGCCAGTACACCACAGAGGACTTTTAATAGCTGAGCAGAGAGAGAGAGAGGAGAGAAGATGAGACTTTATCACTGAGCCAGTACACCACAGAGGACTTTTAATAGCTGAGCAGAGAGAGAGAGAGGAGAGAAGATGAGACTTTATCACTGAGCCAGTACACCACAGAGGACTTTTAATAGCTGAGCAGAGAGAGAGAGGAGAAAGATGAGACTTTATCACTGAGCCAGTACACCACAGAGGACTTTTAATAGCTGAGCAGAGAGAGAGAGAGAGGAGAGAAGATGAGACTTTATCACTGAGCCAGTACACCACAGAGGACTTTTAATAGCTGAGCAGAGAGAGAGAGAGAGAGGAGAGAAGATGAGACTTTATCACTGAGCCAGTACACCACAGAGGACTTTTAATAGCTGAGCAGAGAGAGAGAGAGGAGAGAAGATGAGACTTTATCACTGAGCCAGTACACCACAGAGGACTTTTAATAGCTGAGCAGAGAGAGAGAGAGGAGAGAAGATGAGACTTTATCACTGAGCCAGTACACCACAGAGGACTTTTAATAGCTGAGCAGAGAGAGAGAGAGAGAGGAGAGAAGATGAGACTTTATCACTGAGCCAGTACACCACAGAGGACTTTTAATAGCTGAGCAGAGAGAGAGAGAGGAGAGAAGATGAGACTTTATCACTGAGCCAGTACACCACAGAGGACTTTTAATAGCTGAGCAGAGAGAGAGAGAGGAGAGAAGATGAGACTTTATCACTGAGCCAGTACACCACAGAGGACTTTTGGATGTCAGCCTAAAATCATAACATGGGATGACAATAGATTATAATGACTTCGCCCAGACTTAATTTAGACTCAGTTTTCTCTAGGGGGGGGGGGGGGAAGTAGCTCGTGAAGCTGGCTGTGTAGAGCAGGTGGATCAGTAGGCCTCTCCTGTCTGTACAAGTGGATATATGCAGTTTAAGAGATGAATGGAGGATGGTGACGAAGGCAGTCATGTGGAGGAGAAGACACATGGGGTGTCGTCATCTTGCCCAGGTCATTTACAATGTGCCTGATCCTTTAGACATGTACTCGTGGACATCAGACAGGCCAACAGCAGTCCACTGAAAACAAAACACAGTTGATGCCATCATTTCCTCATTGAATTCATCATCTGCACTGTAATAATATCGTCTCTGCATGTGTTGATTTCATGAAAACAATCCGGGACCACCACACTCTGCTTGGATGGTCTGG
>NC_088243.1:59162537-59165037 GCF_036934945.1 Oncorhynchus masou masou | reverse complement strand
TTAAAACCAAATACTTTAAGACTTTTACTTGAGTCATTTTCAATGAAGGTATCTTTACTTTTACTCAAGTTTGACAATTGGGTACTTTTTTCCACCCCTGCCTAACACACTGCAGTCTAACACACAGCTGCCTCTCAGGAACACTGTCTGGACATACAGTACTGGAGTGGTACTACATAATTAGCAAAAAGGCTTCCATATAGTATCAGAAAGGGTTATTTGGCTTGTAAAGATAGCAGACCCCTTTGTGGTACTATATAGAATCCCCTTTTAAAGGTTATATAAAGAACCATGCTCTGAAGGTTCTATATACAGTAGAATGTTGATGATGCTATAAGGAACCATTTTCTGAACTGCAAATAACCATTTAAGGGTTCTAAGGGTTCTTTGAGTGATCATGGTTCCACCTTCGGAAAGAATTCAGACCCCTTGACTTTTCCCGAATTTTGTTACGTTACAGCCTTATTCTAAAATGGCTAAAATGATTTTTCCCCCCTCAGCAATATATACTAAATACCCCATAATGAAAGTATCCAGTATTCAGGCCCTTTGCTATTAGACTCGAATTTGAGCTCAGGTGCATCCTATTTCCATTGATCATCCTTGAGATGTTTCTTCAAGTCCACTTGTGGTAAATTAAATTGATTGGACGTGTTTTTGAAGGGCACAAACCTGTCTATGTAATGTTCCACAGTTGACAGTGCATGTCAGAGAAAAAACCATGAGGTCAAAGGAATTGTCCGTAGAGCTCAGAGACAGGATTGTGTCGAGGCACAGATTTGGGGAAGGGTACCAAAAAATGTCTGCAACATTGAAGGTCCCCAAGAAAATGGAAGATGTTTGGAACCACCAAGAATCTTCCCAGAGCTGGCCGCCCAGCCAAACTGAGCAATCCGGGGAGAAGGGCCTTGGTGAGGCAGGTGACCAAGAAGAAGATGGTCACTCTGACAGAGCTTCAGAGTTCCTCTGTGGAGATGGGAGAACCTTCCAGAAAGTCAACCATCTCTGCAGCACTTCACCAATCAGGCCTTTTTGGTAGATTGGCCAGACGGAAGTGTCTCATTAAAAGGCACATGATAGCCCACTTGGAGTTTGCCAAAAGGCACCTAAAGACTCTCAGACCATGAGAAACAAGAGTTTCTGGTCTGATGAAAGCAAGATTGAATTCTTTGGCCTGAATGCCAAGCGTCACTTCTGGAGGAAACCTGGCAGCATCATGCTGTGGGTACGGTTTTCAGCGGCAGGGACTGGGAGACTAGTCAGGATCGAGGCAAAGATTATCAGAGCAAAGTACAGAGAGATCCTTGATGAAAAGCTGCTCCAGAGCATTTCAGGGCAAGTCTTTAAATGTCCTTGAGTGGCCCATCCAGAGCTCGAACTTAAACCAGAGATCAAACATCTCTGGAGAGACCTAAAAATATTCTACTGGTCAACAATTTGAGAACACCTACTCATTCAAGGGTTTTTCTTTATTTTTGCTATTTTCTACATTGTAGAAAATACTGAAGACATCAAAACTGTAGTCACCAAAAAAGTGTTAAACAAATCAAAATATATTTTATATTTGAGATTCTTCAAATAGCCACCCAAAAAGCCCACAGCTTTGCACACTCTTGGCATTTTCTCAACCAGCTTCATGAGGTAGTCACCTGGAATGCATTTCAATAAACAGGTGTTTCTTCTTAAAAGTAAATTAGTGGAATGTTTTGATTTGTTAAACACTTTTTTGGTTACTACATGATTCCATATGTGTTATTTCATAGTTTTGATGTCTTCACTATTATTGTACAATGTAGAAAATAGTAAATAAAGAAAAACCCTGGAATGAGTAGGTGTAGCTAAACAGAGACACTCTCAATCCAACCTGACAGAGCTTGAGAGGATCTGCAGAGAAGAATGGGAGAATCTTCCCAAATACAGGTGTGGCAAGCTTGTAGCGTCATACTCAAGAAGACTCGATGTTGTAATCGCTGCCAAAGGTGCTTCAACAAAGTACTGAGTAAAGGGTCTGAATACTTATGTAAATCACATATTTCAGTTTTTTGTTGTTTTTTCTATATTGGCAAAAATGTCTATAAACCTGTTTTGGCTTTGTCATTATGGGGTAATAGTGTGTTGATTAATGAGGTGGAAAAAACGATATAATCAATTTTAAAATAAGGCCGTAACGTAACAAAATGTGGAAAAAGTCAAGGTGTAGAACCATCACCCTTATAAAAGAACCCTTGAAGAACCCTCTCTTGAAGTAACTCTGTGTGTAGTATTTCCAGTGGTACCGGAACAGGGTCTGTCCTTCACAGAGATGAGAAACTCAATATACAGTAGGATCACTGTTTGCTGCCAACAAAGACTGAGCTTGTATTGGGTCTTTGACATCGAAAACCATGTTGTTTTATAAGTACGCTTCAATAACACATCATGACAACAGTGAGCGAACTGACATTTGCCGTCTTTTCCAGCTCCGGTTGTACATTTGGATGTTTGTAATCACTCTCCTTCA